>NC_062967.1:10304006-10323349 GCF_023119035.1 Salvia hispanica | reverse complement strand
TGTGATCTTGTCGTTCTCATAAACTACCTCATAACTGATTTCAAATTCATATTTAATGTTAGTTAAAAGAACTGAATAAGAATATAATTATGTAATTCAAAACTTACTATTCACTTTCTTCATGTGTCATCAACCAGTACATTATATCTCTCTCTTCTTTATTCAGCTTTCCTTTCAGATTTACTGCTCTGACATTGTAGGGAGAGCACATTGCTTCAACAATTTTCTTTGTTGTTCTGACCACTTTCTCCTTTTCGACTGGAGGTTCTGGAGAAACCATCTTCTTCCCTTTGTCCTTATTCAAATTTTCTTCTCTCTGTTTTAAAACTTCATCATCTCCTGATTCACCATTTATATCCTCCATGACAGTGGATATTATGTTATCAACTCTGTCAAGCTTTCATTTAAAAAAATATAAATTATTTTTGACAGAAGAGATATTATTTTACCAATAGTAACTATCATTTTATCAGCTATGACATAAAAATCGAAAACTCAAAAATCATGCAATACCTTCAGAATATAACATAAAAATGAATTATATTTATCAGCTATGACTATCATTTTATCAGCCAAAAGTATCATTTTATCTGCTGCAAGTATCATTTTGTCATTATATAATTCAGAAGTATCATTTTATCACCTATGACTATCATTTTATCAGCTATGACTATCATTTTATCAGCCAAAAGTATCATTTTATCAGCTATGACTATCATTTTATCAGCCAAAAGTATCATTTTATCAGCTAAAACTATCATTATGAAACAAAAGTATCATTTTATCCGCTTAAACTATCATTTTATGATGCAAAAGTATCAGTTTTCAAATAAAACAGAACCACCAAAAAACATCATTAAACCTATATCATTTTAACCATATAAACAATCATTTTATGTACTTAAACTATCATTTTTAAAAGTTACCTCATATTCTTCATTCTGAACTTCTTTCTCTGAAACTTTTTCCTTTTCTTTTCGAGCTGCTTTTCCCGATTAAATTCTTGATTCTCATTAGGACTGTCGTCACATTCAGGTATCAGAGTGAAGGTAGGGAACTCATTCCTATTTTTCAGTATATATGTCCTCTCAGCAGCTTTAGTTAACTCAATCATGATATCAATCCATTCAGGATCATCAGTTTCATCATTGTTTATAGCCTGTGTCATTGTATTCTGACTTTCTATAACATGCTGCACACCTTCCTCTCTCAATCCCATTGCATTTCTTGTTGTATCACAGATTATCTTAAAGCTATTGAGATTCCTGAGTTTATCCGGCGCTGCTTCAAGGACATCAACAATCTTCAACATTGAGGCTTTAACATCCTTTGCAGCTCCCTTCCATTCATTTATGAAATTCTCCCATTCACTGGTTGTCCCCACTTCATCATGATCATTTGTCTTCAAACCTTCTACATCTTGAGATTCATCATCTTCGTCATCTTCATCATTTTCTTCATGTGGCTTCTTTTTATATCGGTCATACTTATGACCTAGACCAAAAGCTGAATTCTCCATTTCTGCTCTTTGTCTTTCTTTCAACAGTTCGGCAGTCCATCCTTTAACTGTTGGATAACATCTTGGCACCATTTTTTTTTCAAAGACAATCCTGTCCACGTAACAAGCCTACATTAAACAAAAACTAAATATTAGTTTTTCTGTAAATAGATTCATAGACAATGGAAAACAAATATATTCTTACCACTACAAAGATAACTGGCCCGGTAAATATCTTTGCTGTGTTTTTTTTCCACCTCTTTTGTGTTTCATGCAATCTAGATATGACATAGCTACACCAATTGTATTGTTTGATCTTCTCAACATCAGCTATGTAATCTAAAATTTTTGGCCTCATATTTCCATCAGCAGGAGTGTTAATCAAGGCATACTCCATGAGAACCATAAAAGTCCATTTAAACAACTCACCACCTTCTTTGTCTCTCTCCATCTGCTCTACAACATACTTTGGCACCATTTTTTTCTCTCCACCTTTACAGAATCTAGCAATTTCAGTTTTGATGTGGATATTTTTCTGAAATTTGGTTTTATTGATAGGTAAAGATCCAATCGGGAACCCAAGAGTTATGTGAACATCTTCATCATCTAAAAACAGTGATTCCCCACTGTTCAACTCAATTGATGAACTTTTATGGTTAAAGTTGTAGATCAGATAATACGCCAATGCTCTTGGGAAACTTCTTATATTGAAGTTTAGGAGTGCGCCAAACCCAATCTCTCGAACAGCTCTTCTTTGATTCTTGTTTAGAGATTGAAGCATGTCAACGAAGAAGTCAGTATTCCTTCTTCCTGCCAAAGTTGCTGTCTTAATGACTGTAATATCTTCAACAACTTTTTCCTTGCCCTTCTTTGAAGTTGTCTTACCATCAGTTGCATCATCATTCTTTCTTTTCTTCTTATTTTTTATATGTTCTACTTCTTCTGCTAATGTTCTATGTTCATCATCATCAACATCACGAATGTTCTTTCCTAATAAACAAAAGATTCCAGTGTGTTAAACAGTTTATGTAATTATATAAAGTCAAAGTATCATTTTATCTCATGAAACTATCATTTTATAATCTGAAACTATCATTTTATAATCTGAAACTATCATTTTATCAAGGGCAATTATCATTTTATCTTCTGAAACTATCATTTTCTAATCTGAAACTATCATTTTATAATCTGAAACTATCATTTTATCAAGGGCAATTATCATTTTATCTTCTGAAACTATCATTTTCTAAATTTCAATGAGTTCAAAAAAGCAGAGAGGGCATAACTTGTCACTTAAGTAGAACAAAACACTATTCACAAAGTATCATTTTATCATTTTCAGAAACTATCATTTTATGCACCCAAAGTATCATTTTATCAAGCAAAAACACAATTTCTACATTTAAACAGATCATCCAAACACATAGCAACACACACACACACAAAAACACAGAGACACACAACAACACACACAAACACAACAGCAGTAGCATCAGGACACACACACACAAACATAAAGTATCATTTTATCCCATGAAACTATCATTTTATAATCTGAAACTATCATTTTATCAAGGGCAATTATCATTTTATCTTCTGAAACTATCATTTTCTAAATTTCAATGAGTTCAAAAAAGCAGAGAGGGCATAACTTGTCACTTAAGTAGAACAAAACACTATTCAGAAACTATCATTTTATGCACCCAAAGTATCATTTTATCAAGCAAAAACACAATTTCTACATTTAAACAGATCATCCAAACACACACACACACACAGCAAAACACACATAAACAAAGCAAAACACATACACAAACACAGAAAAACACACACCAGCAGCACACACAGCAAAATGTAAATCTAAATATATAGATTGTTCTCAATATTGTCATGCATGAACGATATTGTATAAATATAAGAAATATCTACACTAAAAAACTACAGAATCTAAAAAAAATCGAGAAAATCTCCAGCAAAATGATAAATCGAGCAAAATCAAAAGTGAAATAAGTAATAAACTTCATCCAACCTTTCTTCGATGATGCTCGAGCGTTTTCCTTCGACATATTCCAGAATTTTGATGATTTTTCCTTCGATTCGTAGGGTTTGAAACGCGATTCAGAGGGTTTTAGTGTGAGAGAAATTGAATGCAGGGTTTGAGTGTGAGAGAAATTGAATGGAGCGTTTGAGTCAAGTTTTCTTCTTTCCCACCAAATTTTAAAATGAAATGACAATTTTGCCCTTAATATATTCGAAAATGATAGTTTTATTTGATAAAATGATAGTTTTGTTAGATTAAATCTAGACCACATATTTTAAAAATGTGTGGTGGAGATTTAGTTATAGGGTTATCACACAAATTGGGGTTATCATTATAACGCACCCCTATATATATATATATATGGATGTATTAAGATGACAACCCTCTTTATTATAACACCATACCACCATTTTAGGCCATTGGATCTGAAAATCGTATGCTTGTCATGCTGCCACGTGTAAAAACACGGAGGGTAAAATAGGAAATTTCTAATTTTACGTTACCAGATTGCAGTGCTGTTCATTGAATATTGCAGTCTTACCACGACAATATTGCAATATCTAATATAGTAGACTGCAATATCTAATACAGTAGATTGCAAACCCGTGTTTTTTCACGAAACTTAATCCTAGGCGTCCATAGATGAGATCTAACGGACTATATTGGTGATATGGTGTTATCCTATCTATGGTGGCACCATAGTGCACCCATATATATATATATATATATATATATATATATATATATATATATATATAGGAATGTACTAAGATGACAACCCTCTTTATTATAACACCATACCACCATTTTAGGCCATTGGATCTGAAAATCGTGTGTTTGTCATGCTTTACGTGTAAAAACACGGAGGGGTAAAATAGGCAATTTCTAATTTTACGTTACCAGATTGCAGTGCTATTCATTGAATATTGCAGTCTTACCACAACAATATTGCAGTTTACCACAACTGCAATATCTAATACAAGTGAGACTGCAATATCTAATATAGTAGACTGCAAACCCGTGTTTTTTCACGAAACTTAATCCTAAGCGCCCATAGATGAGATCTAACGGACTATATTGGTGGTATGGTGTTATCCTATCTATGGTGGCACCCTAGTGGCACCCTATATATATATATATATATATATATATATATATATAGGGATGTATTCAGGTCAGAACGCTAAGTATAAGTAAAACTCAAAACACTTGCAGTCCATTGGATCATATGATCTAATGGTTAGATTAATGCCACGTGTCATCTAATAATGTAGAATTTTAGACTAATAATGTAGCTCGGATAATAATGTAGCATTTTAGTTTAGAAATGTACAGTTTTAGTCTTACAATGTACATTTCTAGTCTAATAATGTACCTCGCCTAATAATGTAGATTTTTAGTATCATAATGTAACAAATCACAGCCATCCAATCTAATGATCCAAGGGCTGTGATTTGTGCTGTGTTTTACGCTAAGATGCTGTAAGGACCCTATATATATATATATATAGGGATGTATTCAAATACTTTTCATATCTTTTGTCCTTTTTCCTTCTTAATCCTAGCCCCACGATTTTGTCATCTGACGGTTAGATTAATGTCACGTGTCATTTAATAATGCACATTTTCATTCTAATAATGCACAACGGCTAATAATGCAACATTATAGACTAATAATGCACATTTTCATTCTAATAATGCACAGCGGCTAATAATGCAATATTATAGACTAATAATGCATTGATCACAACCATCCAATTCAAGGATCGAAGGGTTGAGATTAAGTATGAAATAAGACACTTAGCGTGCAAAGGAGCCTAAAGCACCCCTATATATATATATATTATTTTTACCGTACATGTCATAGTGTAGTGTCGTGTTTTACATTGTTAATTAAATAATAATACTAATAAAATATAATAAATTAATATAAATATAGTGATATAAAGTAAAATATAGTGTTAAAATTTGAAGGTAATGATAAAATTTAAAAATAATATTATATATGACACTGTAATAAAGTCTATAATACGACAATAACAAAAACATTAATAAACAATAATAATAATTATTATTCTATCACATTTAATTTTTTAAAATTATAATTTATAAAGTTCATATGATTAGTACAATATCATATTTATTGTTTTATTTGTATGTACTTTTAATTTATTCATTAGGTGAATTAAGTTTTGAAGTTACATTATAAATGTCACGATATTAAGATTTAATTTTGAAATCATTTGTGTTTAATAATTACTTTTTCATGGCTTTAAGGATCCGATACTATTTTAGGGAAAGAGTTGTAGCCGTAGGGGTAGTATTTGGTAGAGTGGTGGAAAAGGGTGATTATGTAAAAGGACGTACGCACTATCAAAAACCATTATTTAATTATTATTATATTTTCCATTATTTACAAAATTGCCACCATGTGGCCAGCCACATTATGGCCGCGTAACATTACTCTTATTTTTAATGATGTGATATATTGATAAAATATGCTATTGAGTATTCCAAGGATAAGAAAATCTGAAAATCCAATGCCAAAATCTGTAATAATAATAAAGATTTAATATGTATATACATAATATGTATAAATATATTTCGAATTTTGAATATCTAATCCGAACATCAAAATTTTTAAATAATTCAATCTAATCAGAACAAAACCAAATTTTAAATTATGATTTAATTCAGATTGAATTTTTTATTTTCAGATATTTTGGCCCCTAGTTTAAATTAGGCTATGATACGCTTTTTTGGTTGAAGTACATATGATATGCTATAAATCTAATTCTTAAAACCTTCACAGTCCTTAAAATGGAAACTCCGCACTCGTAAGGAATAAGCATAAAGTAGAAGGATCTGATTGGAAATACGTAAACATAGAGAGATTTAAGTTGGAAAGTGAGCAGTATAAAAAAAGATTTAGAAAGTAAGTTGAAAAAATAGCTCCTGCTTGGTCACTTTCTCTCACTACATCCGGTATCTCTCTCTCCAAACCCCACCCATTTCAACTCCTCCCGCTTCACAACCCTAATTTTATCAGCAGCTTCTTCAGATCCTCCTCTCTCCAATCCCAAGATGTCAGGCGCTGCACTCGACATGTCTCTCGACGATCTTATTAAGAACAACAAGAAGTCCGGCGCCACCCGCGGCGGTAGAGCCCGCGCCGCCGGCCCTGGCCCCGCGCGCCGCCCCAACAACCGTTTCGCCAATCGCGTCACCCCCTATTCCGCTCCCAAGGTCAGATCGCCTTCGTTTTCTCTCAACTCGCTCTTCAATTTGTCGCTTTTTTCACTCCAAGACCTAATTTGAGGAGGAGGGAACTGCTAGCTTGTTGTTTCTGCACACGTATGGCCGCATTGTGGTGTTATACAAATTTAGTGATGAATCGTGTTTGTGATGTAGGCTCCTGAGACGGCGTGGGGCCATGACATGTTCGCAGCTGGTGGCGGTCGATCTTCCAGTATAGAGACAGGGACGAAGTTGTATATTTCCAATTTGGACTATGGGGTATCGAATGAGGATATTAAGGTGTTTCTCGCAAAGCTTCTTCTTTTTCAATGCCCATATGTTTCCTGATCACTTGTTAATATCACTAATTATTTCAATTCATGGTGGAGGGGTTTAGTATCTACCGAAGGTCTTTTAACTTTAACCAGCCATTTCTACTTGTTTCCTTGCATCCTGTGGTACTGTAGTTAGTAGGCAATGATAATATGACAAAATGCAGAGAATTGTTTCAAGACATTATATTCTACAGTACATAGTTTGTTTTATGCAAATTATGATGATGGTAATAGAACTGTTAGTCATGAGGTTACTCGCGCTGAAATTTTATATATTGACATGATTAAGATACTGAGGAAGGCACCCAAAATTCGTTCTGAGTTTATAATACTGTTGAAAGGTGCTTTACATTTGAACTCATAAGGATATTTATGCAATAATAGGAGCTGTTTTCGGAGGTTGGAGACCTGAAAAGAAATGTTGTACACTATGATAGGAGTGGACGATCGAAGGTAGCTGAATTTGATCATTTCTTGCTTGTTCTGTAGTTTTGTGTCTTGGAACGGTTTAGGAGTAATGTTTATTTGCAGGGTACTGCTGAAGTAGTCTTTTCAAGACGACAAGATGCCATGGCTGCTATAAAGAGGTATAATAATGTCCAGCTTGATGGTAAACCAATGAAACTAGAACTTGTTGGAACAAACATTACTACTCCTGGCGCTGGTGCTGGTGCTGGAGCTTTTCCTTCTGCTGGTGCTTTTGGCGATTCAAATGTAGCTCCTCGAAGGTCTGTATCCTATTCCTGGCTCGATGAGTGATTTAGTATTTTGGCATTTTAAAATTACTTTCTTTATTAAGGGTCTCGATTGATATGATATACTTTAGATAGCTCATATGTAAATTTTCCTTTTCTTGGGCTCTTGGAATTGCCATCTTGAAAGTGAATCAATAGGGTGCTCCACTGTTCCTTCATCTGTTTTTGGTGTTTCCAGTCTTTAACTTGGATGAAGAAACATGTAACATGACATGGACTGCTGGATTAGGGTTAACCATTTCTTGCGTAATAGAATTGTTCTTCTGCTTGATTGCTAGAATATTAGACTGAAAAGGAATGAGTTGAGAGAACTAATGTTTAGATAATTACTCTGGCACTTGTCATTTGAGGTAACTAGTTGGGTATCTTTGATTAAAAAGTGTATTCATTGAGTTGCTGTTTTCTTTTAATATTGTTCTAGGTGTTCATATTATTTTCTGATAATATGTGACTAGCTTGCTACCTCTACTAGTACATTAAGAACTAAGAGTAATTGATGCTTCTGAAAGCAGGTTTTTACTAGGAAACTAAGCTAAGTCACTGATGTACATAAGTTTCAGGAACTTATTGAAAATATTGAATAAGCAACCATGTCCGTTTGAAAATGGAAATAAGTTTGTTACACTTCTATAACTCTGCTTCCATCTAGGATGAAATCCTCGGAGATGAAAGATGTTGTAGTTAAATGAATAAGACTCCATTACTATCTCGGTTGTTTTTATCTAAATTATCTTACTTTCCATATGCAGTGGACAAGGGAGAGGTGGTTTTGGAAGGCCACGGGGTGGAAGAGGAGGAGGTCGTGGATTTGGAAGAGGTCGCGGACAAGGAAGTGGACAGGGAAGAGGGGGCCGCGGTGGTGAGAAGGTATCTGCTGAAGATCTTGATGCTGATCTAGAGAAGTACCATGCAGATGCAATGCAGACAAACTAATCCTTCCTTTGGCATAATTGCTGGATTAACATTCACCCTGCCTGTTTGGTACTTGAAGTTCAACGAAGTTTCTATGTCGACCTATATTAGCACTTTTAAAGAAGGCAGATATCTAAAGTAGAGACAGTGAGGAAACTTGTTTTATTCCATTCACTGTATCTTTTTACATGGTTAAAGAGATAAGTGTGTAATTTACTTTCGCCGTTGCTGTTGTTCTCCGCTGTCTGCTTATACTGTGGACCAGGACTATTGGTCGAGTCTTCACTACGTTCCCAGTAGTTGTATCATGAAGGGTGTATATTCATTTATCTTTACACATGTTGTGTTGAAGCTCCCAGCCTCTGTGTTTCCATTTTCACTGTTTAGGGGTGTATGAGTTTGTGGGTTATTAGCAAGGGTGCGTTTATATGTTGCTTAAATGTGGATTTAACGTGGGTTATTAGTCATACATTGGATTTAACGTGGATTTAATATGAATATGTTGGTAACAGTATTTTAGAGAAGTATGGATATTGATCTTGTTTGTGCAGATCAATTGATTCATTTGATGTGATGCTAATTAGGTAGTACTAGTATTTAGTTGTAGAATATCCAATCCACATTAAATACTAGTATTAATAATCATACATTGCATGAGATTTGTGTGCATATTTGTCTTGATGTTTGAGTTGTAGCCGAATATGTGAATGAAGTCTTTATAATATTGCCAGAGTTTGCGAGTGCTACATAATTGAGTTACATTTATTATTACATATTGCACAACACAGCATTCAATGCCATTACATTAGGCAGGGTCCAACATTAGAATTAGACTCGCACAACCCTCTCTATATTCCTTTCACAACTAGTTATCGACACCTATGACGGTTTCAATTTGGTCAGTCTTTCCCAGGAGGAGAATAACAACATCAACACATAATATAGGATAGCTCTTACACAAGAACGTATCAAGTTCCAACAAGTAGAAGGCCAGTACCATGGATAAAGTAGTTGAAAGAAGAGACTGATTATGTGTCTAGGATATTTCCCAACCTGCAAAACAATACGAAACAATTTCGCACTTCTTGAGTATCAAATTTGTAAAGTTAACAAGGGTTCATTGTTTGTTGTCTTTATAATATATCAGTTCTCTCTTCCATTTTTCACACATTCAGCTCATATAGCCTCACTTCCATGAACTAATTCAATCATTAAAATGGTGAGAGTATATCCAGATACTTAATGAAAAGAGTGTTATATTCAAAACTGCAATTAAGAGTAGAAACACATGGCTATTGTAGCTATCATAGTAAACATGTGAAATATAGTGGCTTACAGGGAAAAGAAAGTCTAAAGCATCCCATGCTGCATGACGAACATCTCTTGTCGGGTACATGGGACCACCAGGGGATGTGAAACTATATAAGCATGTTTTTAATCTTCTACTTGTTGCTACTCTTATTTCTAGGCCTGTACAGATATTAGTCAGATATCCAAAAATCAATGTGTGCGCGCTAGAGAGAGAAGGTAGATGAGACAATACCTTGAAGAACTTTTACACGAGATAAGTAATGAAGAAGAACCGGTTCTACCTTCAATTCCTGAAGCTGGCAACAGAATGAAGAATAACAGATTAGATAAAGCAAGACTGAAAATAGGAAAAAAATTTATGATAATGAAGACAACAATCAAACGTCTTTTATCTCATGATCTTTTTACATACCTGATTAGCTAGTTCACTGACAAATATGTCTGGTGCACCACCAACTAAAATGGCATTTGGAAAATCTGGAAATTGCTTCAAAAATATTTCAAGTCGATCATCTGCAAAGAGGGAAGAGGGCAGTTCTTAGAAGTACAATCGAATTGGAAGACTGGTATGTATCTAAGTTCAAACAATACAAAAATAAATGGATTTACCTGTGTCATAGAAAAATAGGAATCTTGAGAGAAGAAGAAAAAGGTCTCTTTGAGCCTGTCAAGAAATTTTTAACAGCAGAAGTTATTTATGAAGTATTATAACTTAATGGTTAAAAAGATAAGATCAAGGTTTGGGACGCCTACAAGGAATTACATAATAACAGAGAAAACAAATGCTATACCTGTGGGGAGATCGTCTTTAATCTCTCTGGACGGAAAGCAACTTCTTCAAGAAGATACTACAAAAATCAAAAGAAGGAAGCGTATTAGATAACAACTAATCGTATATTATGAACCAAATGACATGTTATTTAGTTTCTTAGGTAAAAAATCTCACAATAAAGAGACTTGAGAAGCGCCTTGCATTCGTATGAACGTCAGTCCTGCAAGTACGAATTACAAATTCCATGATAAGGAAATTTCACTTAGAAACATCTTCTTAAGAATAAATCATATACATATGCACACACATGGATACACATAATTACAATTTTTTAGAAATTATAAGTGTGATCCTTTCTCCTGAAACTTCACATGTGAGACATCCAGGGCATAATACCTTCTTTATTAAATGTACAAATATTATTTCCCTCTTTTGTCCATTTATCCATTCCAAGTGCTAGAAAACCAAATGCACGTCCCTACGGGATTGTTACCTAAGAAACAACAAATTTGGCAATTGAAAGATTTTATGCGGCATCCACTGGCTGTTCAAAGTTATATTTTCTTCGTACAGCCACCATGCAGGACAACCAGCAAGAAATGTATGGGTTGATACAATAAATGGCAACAATCCACAAGAAAAGTAAGTTCCAGACTTCTCTAATCATGTTCCTTTCTTTTACATGGAATTGAATATAACCAGCTTGTGTTCCACACGAAAGTAAGATTGTAGTACTAAAAAGAGTGAGGATTGGTTGATACGAAAACAGCATACTTAACAGTTTTTGGTAATTACCCCACCGACCTTTTCTCTATAAAGAAGCTTATGGGACTAAATTTCTCATACAAGTAAAGGGCAAGATTTTTACCAGAAGACATTTTTAGCACCTTGGACTAGAGCAGATGAGTAACGCAGTATGACATCAAGATTATCAAACCGAACCTCAAACATCTGCAAATGAGGAGCATAGCTATAAATATCGGTGAAACTGAAAAATGGAAATATTTGATGATCAAGTTAGCTTCAACAAATAATTAGAAGTTATGAAGTCACTTATTATTGGAAGCTGATCTAGGAATTTAGGAAGATAATTACCATATGAACGGACATTACCTCTATCCAAATCTATATCTGATTTTCACTCACATATAAATGAACTTCTAAATTATACTACTATAAAACCTCTCCCCAGCCTCACTGCGGGATTTCCAGAGAACTAACCCCAACATAGATACACCCCGATACATCTAAACACTACAAAAAAGGAAAGGACAATCAGGAGTTAAATTCATACCCTCTTGTAGAACAAAAGGCAAAATATATTAGATGCAAATGACTGGCTCCAGAGTTGTACTATGAGATCAATTATCGAATCTCCACTCTTCGGCGTGCTTACAAAATAATCAGCGAGGACATCGTAGAAGCAGTATGCACGACCATATCTATCTTCTGCACCATAAACTACACCTTCCTCTTCAAAAATAATCTCTGTTCCAACCAACAGAAAATAATAAGCATCACTAAACAAACATGAATTATAAGCATTATTCAGCTACCTAAGGACTAAAAAAGCATTTTAAACCAGATGAACTTTGAAATTGTATTATAGGCATAACTGATGCAGGTATACATCTAAAATTTCTACAATATTTTCTCCACGAATAGCATTTCAAAATTTCCCTAGATCATGTGTAGAGCTATAATTGAAGCTGACTCCGTCTATTTCCCACCCTAACTCCGAAAAATACAATTCACCTATAGGCTATAGAGAGCTACTTCATGAAATTACTCCGATCAATTAGACAAATAACAAATGCGAGATATACCTTTAGCGCGATCATCCACCTCCAAAGCTATGTCGGCGAACAACTCCTGCAGCAAGTTCCGGCTCTGCGATGCCGAAGCTAAAGCCTGAAGAATAAGCACCACGCACTTTATCACGATGACTGAATTAACTACCGATTAGCGAACGAGAAAAACAGAAGATCGAGAGAGAGAAAAACAGAAGATCGAGAGAGAGAAAAATTCAGTCGATGTGTGAGTCGACTACATACGCGTTGGAGCTTCTTCTCAATTTGTAGAGCGACGGCACCGAGATAAGCAGCTGCGCGAGGAGTCAACGCCGACGACATTCTGATCGGAATCTTCAAACTCGCCGATCATACGAAAATTTTAACACCTCTCGCTCTCTCTCTCGCTCGAGTAATGCAATTGATCACACAGTGATACACCGACGGGAAGCTTTATGGAATCGAAGCATTTGGCGTGTGAGAGTTGGAGAGATTGCTTCGATGAGTCAGCTATGAAATTCATATGCACACACCTGTAAAGATCTTGGCGTGCTTTACAATCATTATTTATAGTGTCAAATCGATGCAGTTGATTCAAATTAAATTACTTAAATATCTCCAAATCAATACTCTATCTATCCAAAAACAAAATAATTTCATTTAGTATAAGGTTTTAAGAAAGAGAAAATGAGATTATTTTCAGTGATAAATTGAGGTCAACCTGTTTTACAAATTAATATACTATATTGGCAAAATTAGTAATTATCCAGCAATTTAAAAATTATTTTACCAAATCATTAATTTCACATAAATGCTTGGAGTAGCCTTTTTGTCAAATTACAACATTTTAGTTGACAAGAACATAAATATCTCGCAATAATCAACAAAAATTAAAAACCACATTGCTAGTTGAGTGACTTGAGTCACAACTATGTAAAATATTTGTACTAGTAGCATACTCCGTATTAAGCACGTTGAGTAGGTGAGGATTGCTGCTAAAGATTTTTTTTTTAAAAAAATGGAAGTTGACAGCTTGACTTTACGTTCCGACAAGGCTATTCAATTCCAATGAATTTAAAAAGCAAGCAGTAACAAAAACATGGCAAATTTATAACTACACAATTTTAATTTCGTGCGACTATCTATAACCAATTCTTTTTCCGACTCAACATTTGAAGAAATACAAGAAGAAACCTTTATTGACAAATTCACTAATTTGATCCAATTATTTCTACATAAATGATCTAATTGTGGTAATAGTTTTTTAACATTGTTTTTTTTATCACTATATATGATCGTCCTGCCTTCCTCATGAAATTAAAATAAACAAAATTGGGATCTGTAATAATTTTTTAAATGGGCTAAAAATCTAAATCTAATAAGCTCATTTTTTTTATAACAAAATGGTAGACGAATAAAACTAAGGTAATTTTTAGTCTATTACTTGCCCAATAATAGCTCTAAAGCATATTATTACAAACGATATTAAATTTGCTGCTCAAATTGTTGGGGGTGTGACCTAATTTTAAGCACAATGAACAAACAATCTTCCCCAATTTGCTAAAAGCACAAGTATCTAATATAGACTAATCAATGAGATGAAAATGTTACATGATAATAATAGAAAATAACAACACCTATATTTTTATGTGGAAAGTTTTTTTTAATGTAAAGAGATAAAAACCACGAGACACACAGGTCTACCAAATTCGATATTACCAAGAGAGAATACATCCAAGAAGTTTACAATGATATCTAGTCCGTAACAACACAACGAATACACTAGATAATCAACACAACTGAAAAATAGATGAAATAAACATCTCAAGAAGCAACAACCACGTTCAAACATTAATAACTGAAGATCTAGCCATTCAAATTTGATTTCCTACGGTTAAAATAAAGTTTGACGAATCTTCTACTTCCAATTAAATTTTCAAAACGATCAGACAACGTTTGGACTTCCGATCATGAAGCTTCCTACAATAAAAGTGAATTTTTATAAGTTCTACGTTGACCTATTTAAATTGTCAAATGAGACTTATTTTATTTGAATTTTTTTCCCGCTAGTTGGGCGGTGTAGCCTAACACAACTTTCAATAAAATTCAATAGCACGGTCATGTCATCTTAGTAGTAAAAAAAATAAAGAGTGAACTACATAAACGGTACCTGATCTTTCACTTTCGCACGTAAATGATACCTGATCTTTATTTTATATCGTTTTTGGTACCCAGTGACAAAAATAACCCTAGGTACCAAATATGTGATTTTTTTTCATTGAGGATATTTTTAGAAATTTCAATTAAATAGTACCAAATATGTGATTATTTTTTCTTCCCTTCTCATTTCTCCTTTTCTTCTTTAATTTATTCTTCTTTATTTTTTCTTTATTTTCTTCTTTCTTTTTAGTATTTTATCTTCCTATCTTTTTTTCTTTTTTCTCCTTAGTTTATGTTTCTTCTTCCTTCTTCTTTTTTAGTGTTTTATATATACATCTAATTGCATTCATAATATTAAAAAAATATACCTAATTAAATTAATTATTTAAAGTAATTAAATCAATTGAATATTTTTTTATTAAATTATTTTATACCCATTTTAAGGTTGAAACACCTAACCAAAAATATTCAACCTTTTATATCATTATGAATACAATTCACAATGTTAAATTTTTATTAAGGCAATATTGATTAGTTACAAATTTAATGTACAATAATAACAATAATAATAATAATAATAATAATAATTGTTATTATTATATAATATTATGTGATTCATAATTTAAATAATAAATTATTAATTACTATCCGTTTTTAGTATTATAATAATAATTAAATATAATTATATTTAAATATATTTGAATGATATTAAAAATAAATTAATTATTAATTTATAACATTAAAATAATAATATTAATATTGATTAATAATAATTGTATAAAGAATTAGGAGAATGAGAGAAGATATTATGATATCAATTTTGGTACTAATTTTATGCATACCCTCCGTAACATAAATGTGAAAATATATTTGTTTAAAGGGCATTTTGGGAAGAAAATTACATCAGGTACAAAAAATGTGATTTATAGGTACCAAAAACGATATAAAATAAAGATCAGGTACCATTTACGTGCGAAAGTGAAAGATCAGGTACCGTTTATGTAGTTCACTCAAAAATAAAAGATCAGATATTATGGAGAAATGGAGATTGGAGGGTATATCCCTAATTGTTAGTTCAACATACCAGAAAATATAGTGTATAAAAGGCAATAAAATAATCAATATTTTCATTCAACCAAACAAACTTATTATTCATTTGTGTAAGATATCAACTTTACCTTTATCATTACCAACGATTTTGCTTCGTGGTCGAAAATATCCAACTTATAACATCAATTTTGCTTGGTGGGTCGAGATTGACAGACTTATTAATTTATCGACACTTTCAAGTTGAATATTAACATTGATATATCAGTATTGTTTTGAAAATAGCATATTATCAAGCAACACATAACTAACCAATCACTAACTACTAATTATACCAAATCTTTTTAATCAAAATTTACAGTTAGTAAAGGGCGATGGCACAACATTTCATAGAAATGGATTCCGGGCTTTTAGGGCACACACAACACTACCGGAAAAGGGCCACCTGAGGCAGCCCTCCGACTCAAAACGCGAGCAGATTACCACAGATAAACAATAACAGATAACCTGAACCGAAATCAATAACCCCAAACCAAGAATACTCAGTCTGTTACCAAGTGTTTGATAACTTTACACTCATGGCAACATAAACCGAGAGTTGTTACAAGAAAAACTCGGACAAATACTTTTTTTCCTTCTGAAATGCAGAAAACCAATCCAATAGATGTCATCCATCCCACGAAATCCAGAAATAAACTCCACACAGAAAAACAGATCAAAAATCACAGCTTCTTCTAGATAAAGACATGGCTAACAGAATATAAGCTTCGACCAGGAAAGGTATTATAGCTTTAGCCAGCACCATAGTTCCACAAACTATTAACATTCTGTAGAGCAAAGCATAGAGCTAGTATCATACTCCACTGCTACTCTAGAAGCCTTTAATTTGCGCGGCTTTTGAAGACATCCAGACCCATCTCAGTTGGGTCAGTTGCTTGCAGCTCAATCTGGATCCCATCTAGCTCCCTCTTGAACCTGTCCTTTGAGCTCGCGTAGATCATCTTGCTCCTAACTTTTGCAGTGTCGGGGGACCTTATAAGCACATGTAAAAGGCACACATAATTACAAAAGGACATTTAAACAGATATGGAGATGGAGATTCATTATGTTCAACAGAAAGGTAAATTACCAGGCGATGAAGAATATCCTGCTCTTTGGGACATTCTCTTCGGTGAAATAGTCAAAGTCATAAATTGCATATCTGCACTCGTCAGCAGGAAGGTGTCCAGTAAAGTCATCATAAGTTTTGTCTGGTTCTCCAAGCTTCTCCACGATAACCTGCTTCTCTTCGATCTTGAAAACTATGAAACGGTGTGATCGCTTGGTTTTCAACTCCATAAACTTCAGCTTGCACTCGTCATGCACAGCAATTCCAGATGCTGAATTGGCCTGTAAGCACAAAGGAAGTAAGATATTGGAACAGTTAGAGCATCAATATTTAGTGGGCCGCAAAACCCATCTCATTATTCACTCAAAACAATCAATATCATGGATCTCTCTGTTAGAGAGAGAGAGAATGGGGCTTGCAGCAACACTCTCCTTTAAAAAGCTTTCAAGAAATCATGTATTTACAAACAATGTTGAGGATATATGTTAGAACATGAAACTATTGGAAGCTTTAGGTCTCAATCAAAGCCAAAGTCTACCCCCCAGACTTGCCAATAGGACCAGGTAGTCATTTAGTTGACCTTTTCCATACAAAAAAAACTTAGTAAAACTGCATAGAGTAATATGATTAAAATATTATAGATAGTGAGAGACAGGAGGAGAGAGATGGAGGCAGTGGAGGAGGAAAGTCATTTTAAACTATCCATGCAGAAGAGAAAGGAAGAAAAGAACACTCGTGAAGAAAAGCTTGCTTATAAGAACCATTAGTGGATAGCTGGCCAATAATTATGTTTAAATGGAACGTCAAAATGTCAATAACCCTACATGTATGTTGTCCTATTCATAATACACAAGGAGTATAATGTTAATAACCAAACCATTATGAAGATTGGAGAGCTGGAGGACTTGGAGGCTAGTACAGCTAGCTCAATCAAGGGAACCCAAAAGCAAATGTCAACAAAAATAAGAGTTTTCATGATATATTAAAAGATAAAAGGGTGTGTGTGTGTTACTATTCTTATTTGTTATGCAACATGGTTATCAAACATCGTAGACTGAAATATGATCCTAATGGTACGAAATAAAAGTGAACTATTTTTATGGAACTAACCAAAATAGAAAGAGTCTCCATTTTTATGGGACGGAGGGAGTAGTAATTACAATTACGAAAGGAGACGTGATTTGACGGCATCACATAAACAATCCAAAAGAACTCAAACATTAACCTATGGAGTTCACTGATAATGGGACTTCTACTGGGGACTGGAGGGAGTAGTAGTTTGCAAATTGAAAAGTGTATAGTATAGTTATAGCTACAATTCAGCTCAACGACCTACCAATAATCATCAGTCAAAACACAAATTATCTACATACATAACAGCTAACTTAACCCAATCACAAATATGAAAATATAATCCATCCTCTCCCCAATAAACATAGGCATGACCATTACTTATTAGCCACATATAACCAAATCTCAGCGATCATCAAACAAGCCAATAAGCTAGATAAAAATCAATTTGACCAAAAATATGTCACAGTTACGATCTAATATAAACAATACAAGATCGGCGTAAAATAAAGTCTTCATCATGCAAAATTAAAGCCAATTCATATAATGTAACACCAAATCAGATCTAACGATCCATACGAGAAAAGCGGGAGAAAAGCAGGAGAAAGAAAAAATAAATCAGAATTCAGCTGGCAGCTGAACTAGAGTTCTGAATTCGGTAACAGCGCCTTAAAGATCGGAACTAAAACACCAAAAATGATTGAGATCGCAGCCGCAAAACAGTAACAGAAGTACATAAAAAGGATATAATTGTAATGAGACAGGAAGCAGAGAAATCATTACCATGGTAGCGAGGGATGATCGGAGAAGATCGAGGGCGAAATTTAGAGAGAGAAATTTTAGGGCTGCGAAAGAAAAGGGGTGGATGGAGATGAGACCAGAAATGAATATGTTCACAGACAACAATATTCCACAGAAAATAAATAAATTATGCTTTTTGAAGAGCGGAATAATCTGAATTGTCGAAATTACCCTTCATAATTTATTTACATTACGTTTGATTATTCTCTCAAAGCTTGTTCTTATTCCGATGCCTTTTTTTTTATCAGAAATTATTTCGTTTTATCAATTCATGGTGTTGGGGTTTAGTATCTATTGAATATATTGTTAGAAATAATGGGATATGTTAGCTTCTGAGCTTGAATCTACAATTAAGAACGAGAGAAAATTAGATTTTTGTGAGAGAAAGTGAATCTTGTTATTCCAATATCAGTGAGAGTGATTACAAAAATTGGGGAAAAAGAATAAGAGCAATCGACTAAAAGAATAGGAAAAACTGAGTCTGATCTGACGGCTCAGATCTAATC